>NC_056731.1:1099090106-1099110106 GCF_019279795.1 Protopterus annectens | reverse complement strand
AACACATTTTCCCACATGCTTTTGGGAGACAATGTATTGTTTCGCAAATTTTAGCCAGGCCTGCATGTTTTTCTGTGCAAGAAAAGGCTTCCATCTTGCAGCCCTACCCCATAGTCCAGATGTATGGAGAATAAGGGAGATGGTTGTCACATGTAGTACACAACCAGTACTTGCCAGAAATTCCTGCTACTCCTTCAGTGTTGCTGTATGTCTCTTGGCAGCCTCCCTGACCAGTTTTTGTCTTGTCTTTTCATCAATTTTGGAGGGACATCCAGTTCTTTGCAACATCACTATTGTCCCATATTTTCTCTACTTTTTGATGACTGTCTTCACTGTGCTCCATGGTATATCCAATGTTGTGGAAATTTTTTTGTACCCTTCTACTGACTGATACCTCTCAACAATGAGATCCCCTTTATGCTTTGTAAGCTCTCTGTGAACCATGGCTTTTGCTGTAGTAGGCATCCGAGTAAATGTCAGTAAACTCCTACTAGGACAGCTGAACATTATTTGGGGTTAATCAGAGTCTCTTTAATTGATGGCAGGTGTGTACCCAAGAAGACTGAATGCTGTAATTAAATCAAAAGGTGCTTCAACAAAATATTAGTTTAAGGGTGTGCACACTTATGCAACCAGCCCATTGTACATTTTTTATTTTTTATATTTTTTTCCCCTAACAGATTTGTTTGTTTTTCAATTGAACTGTACATCTAATAGGTCACATTAAAGGTGGGAAAAGTTTTGAAATTATTTATTGTGGTCTCTTTTTTTATATCACAAAAACATGGCATTTTAACAGGGGTATGTGCACTTTTTATACCCATGTATATATACTAAGGATCCATACTGTCTGTAGCCTGGCTGTAGATCATGAGGTTTACCCATGTATTCTGTAAGTTCTTCAGATTATTAGTTATAATATTTGAATGTGACATGCAAACAGAGTTATGTGGTATAAAGCTGTTTTCTTTGGACCTCCATGCAATATATATGTATTGTCAGGGGTTCTAATCGCACTCACAAATTGTAAAGATGTTACATGTTACGTTGATTTTACCAATGTTATGTATGAAGTCATTGTTGTTACTTTTGGTATGTCACATTAGCATTCATTATACACAGTGCTATTCAGATATTTTCACTGCACTGGAATTCATACTGTTTGTGCTGACATGCTGCTCACACAATGAATTGCATAAAAGGGCTCAAACGTGACTATTATCATATGCATATCAATGTCTTTCAGATGGCCAACCATTCTAAGTGTGACAACTTCTCCCTCAGAAAAATTACATTATAATTTATCCTCTCCGTCAACATAGAAGGAGACTCCTAGGTTGCTCAGGTGCCACTGTTTGGAAAAATAAAATCTATATGTACCTCACCAACATGATCATTGCAGTTGCAGGCTACAATCAATCCCATGAGGCCTGTAGACAACACTGCTAGGACATGATCTTTCGTGAGCCAACAAAGTGACACATTATGAGAGATCAAGGGATGCCACCAACAGAGGACCACCACTGAATCCCCCTGATGACAGCACAATATTTCTGACCTCCCTGCATACAGCAAGAGGGGAGCAATGCATTCCTGGTGGTGGGATTAAAGCTGGAGTTCCAGAATGGACATGTATGCATTTATGTCGATTACAGGGATGTGTATTGAGACAATCACTGCATATTGCTGTAGCATGCATATTCATGTATTGTTTGTTTTTGATTTACAGCAGTGGAACTGAGCCATGATCACACTTCCAAACAGAGTGAGGATGATGAACATAAGTCTAATTACATGCATTGGTACAAGTGAGTTACAGACAGAGCAGTCCAAACAACATCTGTAATGCTGTTTACATTAATATTCACAGGTCTACTTTGGGCCTACTGAGTCTCTGTATTGTTACTGTGAACATTACCTTGTTAGTGCCTCCACCTTATTTCAAGGCACTGCTGTTTTCTGTTTTCAAGTGTAGCTAGACCATGTATGTTGCAGCATAATTGTCATAGCTTTGCTGTATGTATCACACGTGATACCAGGTCCATCTGGTGTACATTTTCAACATCCATCATATGAGTAATTGGAGCTAATATTGCTGTGTTGTATATGTGATCCTGTCATATTCTTTTTGCTAAATACATGATGTGCTGTTTCTCTCTTTACTTTCCCACTGCAGGATCCACAGTACAATCCACAACCTCTGCACAGCAGTAGTCCATCAGTGGTATGCCATTACACATGTTTCATATCTGTCCTTGTTGGTAAACCTGTAATTGATCTCCATTAATATTATATGTTTTAACTGTGTTCACCTGGTTAATGGTGTATATGATGTGATCAGTAATGCTGCTTTTTTTCCCTTCAAAAGTTGAAGATCATCCCTGTTCAACACAATCATTAACACCATCATCTTCTCATGAGCATTTACCTGATGTGATCAGTAATGCTGCTTTTTTTCCCTTCAAAAGTTGAAGATCATCCCTGTTCAACACAATCATTAACACCATCATCTTCTCATGAGCATTTACCAGGTGTTTTTTTTATGCATTACATATGCTGTGTATGTTTCCCATGTAAACAGACTAAATGCTTAGTTTATGTACGTTCCATGAAACATACATACAGCAGACTGCAAGTAAAGACATCATTATTTGTAACATTGTAGTGCTGTATATACATATATATATATATATATATATATATATATATATATATATATATATATATAGATATATATATATATGCCCTTGATGATAGGCCCTTGATGCCCTTGATGATATCCATTATGTGATATAGGCACATGAACTATGTTTTTGTATCTTGTAGCACATCTACTATGTGTATCACCTAGCAGCCCATCCATCAATCATGACATTGTTCATGATGTATCTCAGCCTGGTATTATGGCCCCTGTCACAGAGGACCTTGACTTGTTTGGAGGGTCCATCCATGAGGTTGACAATGATGTTGTAGCAGATATATCCTCAGATGTGGAGGTCCACTTGTCTAGCCATTTAGAGGATGCTGCCACAGAGGATGTTGAACAGGGTGAGGTCATTGACTAACATAACATAGATGAGAGCACTGCTGCTGGTAGTTCCACACAACAACCAGGAACAGGGCATCACCGGAGACTTTGGCGAGCTGATGGTGTGCATGGCCAGGTGTCAGAGGGGGTCCACCTCCTACTGCAGGCAAATGAATGTTCACAGCAACGACATCATTCAGACATCTGTGCACTTGCCTGTGCCACAAATTGTATGGTACACCAGCTATGTGTCATGCATGAAGGACAAAAGTACAGACAATGTTAGCTGTGGCATGGTCAGTGGGAACCCTGACCTCTACAGTACTGCAACAGTGTTGTACTACCAGCAGGATTCTGCATTCCATGACTATGCTCAGCAGATTGTGACCTGGGAGAGGCAGGCCACCTGTCACCAGAACCACCATTGGCCATCAAGAATCACTGTCTGTGGTCCAACCTGCACAGAGTTCAACTGCTGGCCCATCTGCTGAGGCCCCTCCAGTCACAAGGCCTTCAACTCACAGTGATGCTCCTTCCTCTTACAAAAACAAAAAGAATATAGGATGCCTTGTACATAGTCACACTAATCTCACCAAACACATACATGCATGCAGATATACACGCACACACACAAAATAATCAAGATTTGATTAAACGCATTATTCCTTTAATTCTAGCTTCGACCAAATGCACATATACATTCTATTCCTCTGCATTTAGCCTGATCCCATGTAAACCGAAAACTGAACAGTTTCTGACTTGCTTAGGTATACCCTGAAAAAAAGCCTGAAGAAGACTACAAGCTGAGCCAAGAGAAAGTGTTTACCTTTTCGTTCCAAGATGGCCGCTGTCCTGTAAGGAGTGCTGAAACTCAGGAGAGCACCACGTAAATACTTCTCCGCTTATTATATACGTAAGACTTAACAATCTTCTCATCAAAAATATGGATTAAATAGACTTACACTTCGTATCACATACTGGAGGCAAAAAAAATCTGAAACTCTTACCTTTGGGGCTGGATTTTTGCTGATTACCTCTGCATCCGGTGACCACATGTGAATCCAGTGCAGTGTGAGGCTGGGCCAAAGAACCTGAAACTAAATTAGAAAAAGAGCTCTGCTAACTTTCTGCTTCATACTCTTAACAATCAACAATCAACAATCAAAATGCCACTAGCATCAGAAGATATGGAAAGCCAAACTACAAAAACCAAATTTACAGCTATTAACTCTCCAGAGAAAGATTCTACTTCCACTTCTAAAAGAGCCAGATTCCAGAAGGCCTGTGACACTACTAATAAAAATGCTAGTATAACTAAAGGTAAAACAGAAAGCTCTAACCTGGATGACCTAAAAGCTGCACTACAACCTTTGCAAGATGCGATACAAAATCTAGCTGACCAGACAAAGGCTATCGGATCATCTACAGACAAGATATTAACCAGGCTGGATAAAATGGAATCCAAAATAATGGACCAGGACATCAAAATAGATAACTTGCAGGATGAGATGAACGTAAATAAAAAATCAATTCAGGAACTACATTCAAAAATATTAGATCTCGAAGCTAGGTCCAGAAGAAACAATCTAATCATAAGAGGTATCCATGAAACCGTCGAACATAACAAACTGCCAGAAGTACTAACATCCATCTTTAAACTTTTGCTGGAGGATGAACAAGAGGTTAAACAAATCACAATAGAAAGAGCACACAGAGCTTTAAGAGCCCCCTCGATGGCCACCAACCCTAGAATTGTGTATGCTAAAATACTGAACTTCTACCATGTTCACAAGCTGTTAGCTGCAGCTAAGCTCAAAAAAACAATAACATGGCAAGGTATGAAAATATCCATTTCACAGGACCTACCACAACAAATCAAGCTGGCAAGACAGCAATTAGCCCCATACTGTGCCTATCTTATTAACAAAACATTAGGTTCCAAATGAAGTACCCCAGCTATCTATCATTTTCAACCCAGGATCAGAGATTCACAATTTGCAATAAAGAAGAGGCTTCAATCATATTTACCAAACATTTCGGAATCAACCCGGGTAAGGAAACGAAATAATCAGTCCTTATCAATTTATTGCTGTTACAATATTAAATGAGTTGCAATTAAAACCCATATATCTAAGCCTGTCTTGTCCCAGAAGAATTCACTTACCTTAAAATAAGACATCGCCTTGGAAGTACCAGATCGAAGATGGGCCTGAGATTTTAAATCCTGCCTACAGTGTCTAGTTTCTTGGCCCTCGCTTCTCATGGTCTCCTGAAGCCTTAAACGGCAAACGCTACCTCGTGGACATGAGGAATCATCCTTACCACCTTTAACTACGAATCCCAGAAGGCGTATGAACCTTGCGTGACCTCAACGTGCCTGTGAACCTCCCAGACTGCAAAGCAACCTTAAAGCTACAGGACAAAATAACAAATCCTGTGTATGGCTGATTCATCTTTCTCGCTCATCCCTGGTTGCATTACCTCAATGAGAACGAAGGAAGACATACCGCCAGGATACCCGACCTGTATTTATGGTTCCGGTAGCAGAGAAGACGTCTATTTTGAAAGGTACTGTCTTCCGTATGTATGAAGGGAGGACTCGGATGGATGGCAGTTTTGGAGTTAGCTGGGAGGTTGGAATTGCGGAACAGATGACTGCACTTGACTTGCTGCGGAGCCCTGAGCAGTGTATAACAGAATGTGATAATGCAGATAGAAGAGATTGCGTAGCTATCAAGAAATATTTTGTTGTTTAAAATTTTTTGAAAAGGTTGCCACCACATGTATAGTAACATATGCATTGTGCTGTCCGCTTTCTAGATTTTGCAGTACTTCATTATTAGCAGCAGATCTCTGTGGTTCAAAATATGCATGCAATGTTTTTAATGCGTCGATTCTGGTATTATATTAAAACCCTATCGGTGAGGTGGGGATCAGCCAAGTTACAAGTTTCTCCATGCTGCTTAGCCATAGTAGGTTATACATTAGAAATGGTTATTGCTCTTCATAACTTATGGAATGGCCTGTATGTCACTTGTGTTTGCCCTGAGCAATGCATCTGAATGTCGCCTGGGGGATTGGGCTAGGCAGGATGTGAAGTATTGTTTCTTTAATTTGCAGATGCGCTGGTACTGTGTATGAGTGGGAATTTGGCTGACACATGTTAAGAGAGTATATAGCAGGGTACTGCCTTGCGAACGATGCTGTGCACCTCGGGGCGTAGAATACTCTGACTGAAAGATAACATGATATAACGCAGCCCCCCTCTGGCGCTACTACGATGATATTGTATAGTCATCAGAACGTACATGCATTGGAATGTCTCTTATTATATTCTGTACTGTATATCACGTTATGAGTGTCGGAATTATTTTGGACCTTAAGAAATATACAAAGGTCAATATTACCATAGCTCGGCTCAGCTTAATTTAATCCCTATCTGATAAAATACACTTAAAAGCATTCAACCTGATGTCAAAATACTTCTTATAGCTAGTGACTCTATTTATGACAGAATAGTTGTACGTGGGAGGATGTAGCGTATGTACCGTAAAGTTTTGTAACCCCATAATTTAGCTCTATATAATATGCTCCTTATCTGATAAAATCCACTCAATAACCTTCATTTTTATCCCTACTATATAGAAGAGAGCTATTATACTACTTTCTCCCCTATATAATGAATTACTGGGAAAAGAAAAATACATAGGTGCTTAGCGCCTTAAACATCTCATAGGGATCCTCTGCCCCAACGTGGCATAGCTTTGGTTCAGCACACAGTGTACTGTCCAGCCTTACCGCCCTTCACTGATGCAGTAAACTGAGGTCCTAGATGCAGGCCTACGTCCACGAGTGGCTCTTAGATCTAATAGTTCCATGTCATGGGTTGTACTTTTACTGTTAAATAATAGTACTGGACAAAAATTAACTCTGTAACGCTAGTGGCTCCTAGATCAGGGAAGGACATGGGTAGGGAAATAATAGGATGCATCCCTAAAGCTCACTTCTGAGAATTGGTACTTCTTATAACAGTTTTTAACACATTGTTTTGATAAACGAATCACCCAAAGACTGGGACGAAACCTTTTTGAGTTATAAAGTTATCTTATGAGTACTACTCATCAGAAGGTTTGAAGATATAAGCTAGAATAGAGATGTATAGTAACACATACTTTAGGTAAACTTGTACCCACAACCCTGAGTTGGTCAAAAATGCATCCTCTTGAGGAACAAAATGTAGGTAATACTAACAGGGTTCTGAACATATTAAGTATATCGTTGAAGTCTTGCTAATATCTATTTTCAGAATTTGTAGTATCTATATACGGTTAAGATTTGCTCTCAATGAGTTAGTCGGTATTGTTGCTAGACAGTTTAGCTCTCTTGCTGTTGCATAATTGAGCGTGTTAAGCTGGAATGTATATTTCTTATATTATACATATGTTTATTTGTGTAGATAGTAAGATGTTATTTATATTGACTGCAACTCGTTCAAATGTTTTATATATTCCAGCCTCTTCCAGGAAGAAGGAGGAGGTGGATAGGCATGGGAAGAACGCTGGAGGAGTCACCCATCTATTGCTAAATAATTTAACATTATCTCTTATGCCCTCGGTACTAAACTGTGATACACTGGATAGGATTAACCACTATTGTATTCTACAAATGGTAAGTTTGTTATGTGGAGGATAGCCTCATGGAATGTCAAAGGCCTACAATCTGATAGCAAAAGAAAATTAATACTTCATCTCGTATGTAAAACCAATTTAGACTGCATTTTCCTACAAGAAACACACTTGTTAAAAGAACAGTGGAACAGTATAAATAATAAAAAATGGATCAAGGATATTATAGCTGCGGGGAATAGTACAAATAAACTAGGGGTAGCTATCATTATTAAAAACCCATTCTATCACACTATCTTAAAACAAGACTCGGACCCTGAAGGAAGATGGTGCTACTTTGTAACTAAAATAGACAACCTGGATAAACCTATCATGGTCTTAAACATATATGCCCCCTGCACGTCTCAGCACAAATTTATAATGAACCTATACAATATCCTTCATAACTTCCCAGGACACTACTTTATAATAGGGGGAGATTGGAACTCTATCCAGGATCCAATTTTAGACAGGTCTAATAAACTTACCTCATATAATTCACAGGCCACCTCTGCTATATCGGAATTTAAAAATGATTTTAATCTATTTGACCCCTACTGTAACAACGCTGACAATCCGAATAAGGAAGGATATACTTTTTTTTCACAATGTCATAAGTCCTGGTCCAGATTGGATTTTTTTTTAATTTCGGACATATTTCGGAAATTTAAATCTTCTGTCTGCATAGATCCGAGATCACTTTCTGATCACTCAAAGATTACTCTAACTATAGATCAAGCCAGATCTACCCCCCCAAACAATTTGTTGAGATGTTGGAAACTTAACCCTAATCTACTAGCTAAGACTGATATTAAAAAAGAAATTGATACCTTGTTAGACCAATGTATTCTTGCCATTAAAGACACCAACACTCCATTTGATATTTCATGGGCTACCACCAAGGTTCTGATCAGAGGGATATTAATCAATAAGGCCGCCTATTACAGGAATTATCTCATCTCTAAAGAGAAGAATATACAGGATGAAATAAAACTCCTAGAAACACGAATTCAAAAAAACTACTCTTTGGATTTAGAGAAAGAGATTAATCAACTACAGATAAAACTAGTATCCCTACAGGCTGAAAACCTATCCTTCCATGAAATCAGAACCTTGGCTAATTACTCACACTGGGCTCAGCTCCCTTCTAGGTTTTTAGCGAGATTAATTAACCAACATAATAACTCCCCCCCTATTTCAAAAATTAAGGTTCATCAAAAATATATCTGTAATACACAAGACATAATAAAAATATTTGAAGGGATATATGAAGAAGTTTACAACCCCACCCACTGTACCTTTGACGAGCATGAACTAAACCTATTCCTTGACAATCTAACAATACCAATTATAGAAGAACAACATCAATCTTTATTGGCGGCTGAGATCAATCAAAGGGATACTATGTCAGCGATCAATAACCTTAAAAATAATAAAGCACCAGGACCAGATGGCTTTACTGCCGAATTTTATAAAGCCTTTAGTCATAAATTAACAACCATTCTATGTCACCTTTTTAATTTCATTATCCAGAAGGATGTATACGACCCCCACTTAAATGCATCTCGAACTATTCTAATTCCCAAACCGAATAAAGACAGTACCAACCCTAATAACTATAGACCCATCTCTATTATTAATATAGATATTAAAATTTTGGCAACAATTTTAGCAAGTAGATTGAAATCCATGGTTTATAAAATCATCTCTCCGGAGCAATCAGGGTTCATAAATCACAGACAAACATTCGACCAGACCCTCACCCTAAATGCTATGTCTTCGTTATCACTGGTTAAACATACCCCGATTTACGCCCTCGCTATTGATGCATCCAAAGCATTCGACAGAATAAACAAAAAATTCCTGATCTCGGTTTTACAAAAATTTAAATTCCCTCCTCAGTTTATCCACACTCTTAACACCCTTTATAAAAATGCTTATACTATGTTACAAATAAACAAGCATTGCTCCAAAAGGTTAGTGATTAATAATGGGATTAGGCAGGGATGCCCCTTATCACCACTTTTATTTAACTTATATATAGAACCTCTCCTTTTACTAATTAAACAGAGAACATTCCATTATATTCCAAGATTGTTTAACACCGAATTACCTCTATCGGCATATGCGGATGATTTGAATATCTATTACTCCCTTCCCAACTCTGATATAAACAAAATTAACAACGCCTTACAAACTTTCTCCAAATTCTCCAACTATAAGGTGAATATAGATAAGACAACGATCTTCCCCATTAACATTTACTCGCAATTACCTAGTGAAAGATCCTTACCTAATATAAAAGTTAATGACAACCTACAATACCTAGGAGTATCATTCAAGACAGTTGGAAATATGCAACAACAAGATGGGATATTGAGATGTTGGAACATGATTCAAAAAGATCTGGAAAGATGGATTCAACTAAAACTACCGGTTTTCTCGAGAGTAGCCATTATCAAAATTAATATCCTACCGAGACTGCTATACGTTCTGAATGCTACCAACACTTTGATAAATAATAAAACCTTCAATAATATTCACTCATCTCTCTCGAAAGTTATATGGCACCCAAGACCCGTCAGAATAAGCTATCAAAAACTTATTTACCCTAAGGATAAAGGTGGTCTAGGTCTCCCAGATTTTAGGCTAATGTATGAAATAAATAGAAGCAGTAGAATAATTAACATTGCCACTTTCAGAGAAGAATTAAATGCCTGGGCTCCATCTTGGGTCAAGCTGTATCACAATTATATCAAAACGCTTTCCTTTAATCCCATGGCACTACCTTTCTTGGGCAGCGCGGCCAAAAGAAAGTATAAAATTCAAAATGATTTATGGTCCCAAATCAAAGATACGCAAAACCTGTTCAAATCCCTAAATCTATATTCACCTTTTCTTCTTCTCCAACCTTTACACCTTAATCCTAACATTAATCTAAATGAAAAGCTGATTAACTTGAATTCATTCCCCCTGATCAAAAATAAAACCGTTCTGGACTTCTTTTCACTCAAGACGGAAGATACTTCTTCCATCAAAAATAAACTTAAGCTTCCGGTCAAATATACCATCATGATTAGACAATTAAAAGACATCTGTAATAAATTCTGGAGGGATATTGACATTCATGAACACCAAATAGAACTATGTAAGGTATTATGGAATCTACTAACTCGTAAAAAGAAAATGGTCTCTCAAACTTATAAACTAATTTCTACAATCAGATGCTCGAAAGAAGCTATCCATTCTGATTTTTGGATAAAAAAAGACCCCTCGATTTCCTCTGAATCCATTGCCCAAGCCATCCGAAAATTTTCCAAAGCTATTCCCCTGCTAAAGTTCAGATTTACCCAACTTATGATTATAAATAACGCATACTACACCCCAACTTTACTAAACAAGATGTTCAATGAAGTCCCTCCCTTCTGCCAATTTTGTCCTACGATAGAAGCAGATATCATTCACATCCTTTGGAGTTGCAAATGCTCATACAAGCTCTGGTGTGCCCTCAGAGTAAAACTAGAAAAAATGGGCTATGAAAAATCCACGCTTTCTTGGCAACCGCCTCCTTCACATTCCCCCGGTAGGCAAAGACATTAAGAATATACCCTTTCTTATAACATCCTTTATGCTGATAAAATATTATATCACCTTAAATTGGAAGGATAGATCGACTCTTTCTTGGGAAGGACTCAAACAGATAGCTGGGAAGCATATTTCTGCTCACAAATATTTGTGGTATTCCATGAGGCTAAACCCTTTACAGAGGGATACATGGAGAATGGCATATGAGTTTATACTAACATAAATACAATGCATTTAAACCTTCTTTTTAGAAGCTTCGCATAGATGGGTTCTGTATATAGTTAATTTATTGTAAAGTGACTTCTGTTTGTATTTTTTTTTTTTTTTATTTACTTATATTGTATTATAGTTTTATATGATTTGTTATGATATAACTAAAAGTCAATAAAAAGATATTTAAAAAAAAAAAGAAAGTGTTTACCTTTTCATTCTACAATAGACTATATTATAGTTTGCCACCCTGCAGTAAACATACCTACTGATAGTACTTTGTATGAAATCTAGCTCTGATGTCAGATGCGGAGAGTGTTGACATTTATATTGTCTGTTTTAATCCAGTACTCCTTATTTTAAAAGGTTTATGGACCACCTATTTCCCACTGAGCACATAAGTCTCCACATAATGTTAAACAATATATGCTCAGTCATATGGTTTGGAATGGGCTTGTTAAATAACTTGTCTTTGCACTTGTGTTGTCTCTAGAAAGAAATATTTTCAGATTGTTATGTATTTTACACTACATACAGGTAAGTTGTGACTTGTTACTGCCTTTTCACTTCCTACTTTGAATGTACACTATTTCTATTGGAGTCTGCCAAAGATGTATTCCTGAAAAATCTTAACAAACTTGTTAAAAATACAAAACAAATGTTCTGCTGTAGTAAGAGTTGTAGGAGTTGTTCTCCATTTAAATATATAGTACATGTCATTATAGATAGACAACACGGAAAGGAAGAATGAGCTCAATCCGGTGAGACTTTCCAGAAATTTAAAATAAACCAAAACAAGCACATAATCACACAAATTCATATCAGGGTATGAATGATACTAATTAAAATACATTAATCCCAAATTCAAAAAAATGTTAAGGAGCTTTAGGAGCAAACAAAAACTTAAAACCATCCCCTCATAATGGGAATACAGTATAATAACCAAGAACACATATAAACAACCCCTCACATTAAATTCCTCTGCATCTAGATATATCAAAGTCTAAACTTTCAACAGCACAGCTCTACCACCAGGTCGAAGATACACTCACTTCTGTTTTGGTAATAATAAAACTCACACACACACACACACACACACACACACACACACACACACACACACACACACACACACACACATACACACACACACACACGCATGCACACTTCCTTTCCCTTGAAAGCACATTTACAATCAGTAAAAGTGTTTTCATGTCACAACTTGACTAGGGCCTACTAGTTATAGGCAGTTCCTCAAAGAACATGCTTAACTAGTTCCAGACCACTGCTCATAATATCTGCAGCTTCATCATCCTCTCCTCCAAAAGAGAACACCAGTATAACGTTTTATCAAAAGCAAAACGGTTACTGATAGAACAAAGATGAACTCCACTCCTACCATTCCTCACAGACGAGCTTCTAAACCTAGAGACCTTCCCCCTCTTTAGCCAGAAGATTAACCACAAGGACCCTCTCAACTACTACCTGTAATCTCAGTCCCAAGAAACCACTTCCCTAGTTACTCCTTAGAATAAGCTCCTCGGTACCAACCACAGCCACATCCTCCCTTGAATTCTAGAAATCCTCCTACAGAAAGAGGCCTCTTGATATTGCTACAAAAGAAGCATAACTTAAATTATATATTTCATACATTTCCTCTTCATAGCACAGGTTTATTACAGTAACTCCAAACAGCCTTTACATCCATCCCTCTCCTCTCTTCTCTCTCTCTCAACCCTCCCTCCTATAAATTCTCTCATATCTTCACCTATCCACTCTTTACATCTCCCTACCCTAACCACTCTCAAGTTTTGCATACTGTAAAGAACCCTGCGCACATGCACACACACACACACACACACACACACACACACACACACACACACACACACACACACACACACACACACACATACATGGACAAATATAGATAGATGGATAGATAGATAGACAGATAGATAGATAGATAGATAGATAGATAGATAGATAGATAGATAGATAGATAGATAGATAGATAAATAGATAGATAGATAGACAGCTAGATAGATATAGTTATAGATATAGCTATCTATACATTTCTCTCTCTCTCTCTCTATATATATATATATATATATATATATATATATATATATATAGCAGGCTACTAATCTGTAAACTTTTGTTTAGATGTAGCTACCAACTATATATTTGTTTTCTGTGCATGGTTCAGGACTAAATATTGTACTCTGCAAATGTTAAATGACATTGAGCCGAACCTGAAATTAACTCATCTGGATTATTATTCTACTCTGGTTAGAAATGAAGTAAATGAAAAATACAATAAAACAAAATGAAATAACATTTCTGTCAAGTGGGAATGTCTGATCATGCAGCTTGTGATTTCATGACAGTAGTACCAATCCCAGCCATGATTCTGTACAGACTCCATTTGTGGCCTTCTGTGTTTTACCATTTAAAAAAGAACTACCAAGGCATAACATATTTACAAAAGAATTGTAGGCATTCTGTGGTTTCTGGCACTTACAGAAACTCTTGTCTGATGTGCCCTCTTTCCACTGTTTATGTCCAAATGTTATTGAGTACCATTGGCAGAACATCATTCATTAATTTATTATCCTAGGCAGGGTTGTAGGGATCCTGATCCTATCCTAGCACTCATATGATTTGCTGAAACTACAATATTCCTAGAGGAGAGGGTAGATTCTGCAGTTCTGAGCGGGGAGTTTCTGGTTAAAGGCTTATTGTGCCTGCTTATTTGAACTGTTTCTTTCTGAAATTGATACTCCCTGTTTGCTGTAGCATAGACTAAATTCAGACCTGCTGAATCTAGCTTTGTTTGTATAACTTGAGCACCAATCCAGACCATCTTTTTTTGGAGAAGGTTTCCCTGTACCCTAGTGGCAGGAGTGTGCAGTTAGACCTTGTCTGATCGAAGACTGCTGGAACGGGGCTCAGTTTTTAGCTTTTTATTGGTTAATTGTTTAATTTGTTTAAATCAGTTTGCTCATTTCCTGTTGTTATATTAAAAAAGATATACTTTATGCATCGTCGCTTAGCTAGGGTTAAACTATTCCTGGCGCCATAAAGTCTGCTCTTCAAAATTTCCCTTAGAACTAGCCACTTTTTTAGTTTTAGCACTCACATCTGTTTTTTTGAGCTCAGCACTTGTTCAGAACTCGTTGTAAGCACTAAATAAGCTACAAATTACTACAGCACTGAACTTTCCTCACTTATCTAGAGGAAAACAGTTTTAGTACTTAATAAATAAGCACCCATCCAGGCATGTCTAAGGGTCAGCTCCCAGTGTTTTCTCATGTCTACCTGATGAATCTGGGCATCGTGGGGCAATGCAGCAATTGCCTCATGTACACATACAACCCTTTCCTCCTACCACTCAACACTACAACCTGTGAGAGATCCACTTATATAGCCAAACTGGAAGCAAAGCTCTCTTCATCCAAGACTGGACTAGACAATCAAGAGGAGAAGGTAAACATTTGCACTACACCACACTCCATCACATAGTCCCTCAAAACCTACACCACCAAAACACACACATAGCAACACAAAACACACACCTACATTCACGGAGGCTCTCAATAAGAATCTGCCCAAGCAACAGAGACCTCCAAAGCAGAAACGCAAGCAACCTCCACCCCCCCCAACACAACCCAAATGACACATAGACCACAAATTCAGTGTGCCACTCAACCACAGCCCATAAGGCATAACAACATACCCAACACTCTAGTCATAGGTGACTCTATAGTCAGGCACACTGATGTTCCTCACTGCCAGGCTAAATAAGGAGAAAGTTACTGTCAGCTGCCTCTCAGGTGCCAGGATCCGCTACATAATGCAGACACTCAGGTCAGTCCACAAATTATACAAATATGACTCTGTCACTGTCCATGTTGGTGTGAATGACCTGAGACATACCTCCCTGGACTACATGAAAAGAGACATGGAGGAGCTCTCCGATCTTGTAGCCCCGGCAGGTATGGCCCTAGCCCCGAGTAGCATCCTGCCATCACCCAGAATGATACCACAGCACAAGGGCAAAATGATTGACTTCAACAATTGGCTAAGCTTCTGAGGTCATTCTAAGGGGTTCCAGTATCTGTCTGCCTGGGATGACGTGATCAATAGACCACAATGCTTTGCCAGGGATGGCCTGCACCTGCCGCCCTTGGGATTCAGGATACTGGCTAAGGCTCTTGCCACCCCTATAGTGCCTTTTTTAGACAAGGTTCAAATGATAAATTCACCACTGTAACAGGTACAAGCAAGCAAAATCTGAGGGTAACGCTGCTCAATGCTAGAAGTCTAAACCTCAAAATGCTTTCACTTGAGGCACGCCTTAAAATGGAGAACATCGACATCTGCGCAGTGACAGAGACCTGGTTCAAAGCTCCAGAGAGCACCCCTGTATTTCCAGGATATAATTCATACCACACCTTTTGGCCGGCTAACCTGGACCAAAACACTAAAGGCAGAGGCGTGTCCATAATCATTAACAATATCCACACCTCCAGGCTAGTTGCTCAGCATAATGCATCTGAGCTTATCCAAGTGCAACTAACTCTGGGCAAGACAGCAATCCACATTGTAACTTGCTACAGATCCCCCACCATGCCCCAGGATTCCCACTCCTCATTTCTTGATACCTTGGAAAATATTAGGGTACAACCCAATACCCTAATATTGGGCGATTTCAACTACCCCACTATTAACTGGGAATACTACTCATGTACCAACTCTTTTGCTCAACGTTTTCTGGAATTCATAAATTCCAACGCCTTGGATCAACTTATCCACACCCCCACCAGGGGCAGCAATATCCTAGACCTGGTCATTACCAACATTGGAGACTGATGTTCCACACCAGAGTTCAATTCCTCGTTGGTCAGATCTGACCACAAGCTAATCACCCTAGAAATCCACATCCTGCCTCCAGCCCCCATTAGAGAAACCACCGTAAAAAAATTCTCCAAAACCAACTTCACGCTTCTTAAGACAGAAGTGGCAAACTTAAAGACAACAGAGGTACGACTGCTGAATACTACATAAATGCACTCTATAAGCACTTACATGAGTGCATGGATCATACTATCCCTAACAGAAACAAGATGCTATCCTCCAAAAAAAGGAAGCCAATCTGGTGATCCCCTGCCATAAACAAACTCTACAACAGAAGAAAGAACCTGTTGCAAAAAAGAGTAAAATTCCATGATTGTAGGAACTCCCCGGTCAGCCTCAGTAAGAAGCTGAGATCCCTCATAAAATCCTCCAAAACTAGTTACGAAAACAAAATCACCACTGATTTTAAAGACAATCACAAAGCATTCTATAGCTATGTCAGGAATCTCAACGGCAACACTCAGATCTGCTCTGAGTTGCAGCACAATAGCACTAAGTATACAGAACCAACTGATATTGCCAACATCCTAGCAGATAGGTTCAGTGCTAACTTTACCCCCCTCTCACCCCCTAAAGGGCCCATCTCTATATCGGATGAATGCAAAGTTCCTGTAATCAGGTAAAAAACACACTCTCCAAAGCCAAGAACACAACATCCATGAGACCTGACAACATCCCAGGCTGCATTCAACATGAACTACAGAATGAACTGGCACCCCACCTAAGCACCATGTTCAATCATAGCCTCACGTCAGGCTTTTTGCCCACTAAATGGCACATAGCGATGGTTATCCCACTCCACAAAGGGGGCGCCACCACAGACCCAGTGAACTATCACCCTGTTATCCTAACAAGCCTGGTCTGCAAGGCCATAGAATGCATCATCATGGAATTTATAAACAAAGACATTGGTAATCTCCAAACTCTGGACCCCACCTAGTCCGGGTTTGTAAAAGGCAGATCTTGTCTCCTAAACCTGATAGACTTCTTTGAAGCAGTCATCAAAGCCGTAGACAAGGGTAAGGTGGTTCACACAGCCCATCTAGATCTTACCAAGGCTTTTGACACCATCTCCTACTCTGTAGTTATAGATAAACTCACTAAACTAGGCATAATGTCACAAGATGGGTTGCCAGCTGGCTCACTGACAGAACCCACACTGAAAGTAGCAGACTCCAAATCCTAATTCAGACCAGTGACAAGTGGAGTACCATGGGGTTCAGTCCTAGGTCCTCTCCTGTTTGGCATCTACTTTTCTGAAGTACAGGCTAACACTTTTTACCTAAAGGGATGACAATGCACTTTTTGGCATTGAGCTTTAGGCCATGGCTTTGACACCAGGCATCTGTCTCAGTGAGGCCCTTTTGTAGGATGTCTACATCATTAGGAGTTTCAATCATGGCTCCTAGTTTGCAATCATCTGCAAACTTCATTAGCCAAAGGCCTTCTGTGTTAGCCTGTACTTCAGAAAAGTAGATACCAAACAGGAGAGGACCCAGAACTGAACCCTGTGGTATTCCATTTGTCACTGGTCTGAAGTTGGATTTGGAGTCTGCTACTTTCACAGTGTGGGTTCTGTCAGAGAGCCAGCTGACAACCCATCTTGTGACATAGGGATTTATACCTAGTTTAGTGTTTTTATCTATAACTACAGAGTGGAGGATGGTGTCAAAAGCTTTGGCGAGATCTAGATAGGCTGTGTGAACCACCTTACCCTCATCTACGGCTTTGGTGACTGCTACAAAGAAGTCTATCAGGTTTAGGAGACATGATCTGCCTTTTACAAACCCAAACTGGGTGGGATCCATTGTTTGGAGATTACCAATGTCTTTGTTTATAAGTTCCATGATGATACGTTCCATGGCCTTGCAGATCAGACTGTTCAGGATAATGGGACAGTAGTTCCCGGGGTCCATGGTGGATCCCCCTTTTTGGAGTGGAATAACCATCACTGTGTGCCATTCAGTGGGCACAAAGCCTGAGGTGAGGCTATGACTGAACATGGTACTTAGGTGGGGTGCCAGTTAGTTCTGTAGTTCATTTAGAATGCAGCCTGGGATGTTGTCAGGTCCCATGGATACTGTATTCTTAGCTTTGGAGAGTGTATTTTTTACCTGTGAAGCTGTGATTACAGGAATTTTGCATTCTATCAGTATAGAGATGGGCCTTTTAGGGGGTGAGAGGGGGGGCAAAGTTAGCACTGAAACTATCTGCCAGGATGTTGGCAATATCAGTTGGTTCTGTATATTTAGTGCCATTGTGCTGTAACTCCGAGCAGATCTGAGTGTTTCCATTGAGATTCTTGACATAGCTATAGAATGCTTTGTGGTTGTTTTTAGAAACAGTGGTGATTTTGTTTTCGTAACTAGCTTTGGAGGATTTTATGAGGGATCTCAGCTTCTTAATGAGGCTGACCAGGGAGTTCCTCCAATCATGGGATTTTACTCTTTTTTTGTAGCAATTTCTTTCTTCTGTTGTAGAGTTTGTTTATGGCAGGGGACCACCAGATTGGCTTCCTTTTTTTGGTGGATAGCACCTTGGTTCTGTTAGGGATAGCATGATCCATGCACTAGTGTAAGTGCTTATAAAGTGCATTTGTGTAGGATTCAGCAGTCGTACCTCTATTGTCCATCTGCATGGGTGTCATGAAGTTTGCCACTTATGTCTTAAGAAGCGTGAAGTTGGCTTTGGAGAAATTTTTTACGGTGGTTTCTCTAATGGGGGGTGGGGGTGGGATGTGGATGTCTAGGGTGATTAGCTTGTGGTCGGATCTGCCCAACAAGGAATTGACCTCTGGTGTGGAACACCGGTCACCCATGTTGGTAATGACCAGGTCTAGGACATTGCTGCCCCTGGTGGGGGTGTGGATAAGTTGATCCAAGGCATTGGAATTTATGAATTCCATAAAACGTTGAGCAAAAGAGTTGGCACATGATTAGTTTTCCCAGTTAATGGTGGGGTAGTTGAAATAGCCCATTATTAGGGTGTTGGGTTGTACCTTAATATTTTTCAAGGTATCAAGAAATGAGTAGCGGGAATCCTGGGGCATGGTGGGGGATCTATAACAAGCTACAATTTGGATTGCGGTCTTGCCCAGAGTTAGTTGCACTTGGCTAATCTCGGATGCATTATGCTGAGCAACTAGCCTGGAGGTGTGGATATGCTTAATGAATATGGACATGCCTCCGCCTTTAGTGTTTCGGTCCAAGTTAGGTGGCCGAAAGGTGTGGTATGAATTATAGCCTGGTAATGCAGGGTGCTCTCTGGAGCCTTGAACCAGGTCTCTGTCACTACACAGATACCGATGTTCTCCATTTTAAGGCATGTCTCGAGTGAGTGCATTTTGAGGTTTAGACTTTTAGCATTGAGTAGCATTACCCTCAAATTTTGCTTTCTTGTACCTGTTACGGTGGTGAATTTGTCATTTGAACCTTGCCTAAAGCAAAGCATCATGGTCTGTTGATCATGTCATCCCAGACAGACAGATACTGGATCCCCTTAGATTGACACCAGAAGCTTAGCCAATTGTTGAAGTCAATTATTTTGTCATGATTATCTACACATACATTCTCACTCTTTTTCTCTGTCTCTCT
>NC_056731.1:1099062606-1099085106 GCF_019279795.1 Protopterus annectens | reverse complement strand
GTTTTTCAATTGAATTGTACAGGTTATAGGTCACATTAAAGGTAGGGAAAGTTTTGAAATGATTTATTGTGGTCTCAATTTTTTATATCACAAAAACCTGACATTTTAACAGGGGTGTGTAAACCTTTTATATCCACTGTATATAGTCCAATCCCAGGAAAACAGAGCGTGTTCCTTTTGTGCTCTTAGGAAAAAATTGTGTAAATATTATTTCTGTTTAAGTCTCATATTGGAGTTAGTAGTGAGGATTGAAGCTACTTAGTTACTGACCCAGGATTATAAGAGATGTCATTTAATTCTTGGCAGTCTGGTGGGATATAGCCAGATGTCATACTTACATTCATAAGAAGTTTTTTATTCATTAGCCCTCCATCATGAGTCTGCAGTAATATTGTATTTTGCAGGCTATGCCTATGTGTCCCTGAGTAACTACTGGTTGCATTTCTACCCAGATGATTTCAAGACACTTAAGCTTCAAACTGACAAAAAAAAAATCTAACATGGACATTTCTTTGTGTGGTACAAATCCCCCCATACGTACCACGAGGGAAAGAAGGTCTCCATACTCATTTACATATACAGTCTTCATCTTTGTCTTTTGGCTTTTCCCTGCTAGGGGTCACCACAGCGGATCACCTTGTCTGCTCATGATTGGCAGTGGAGTTTTACGGTGTTGAGTTGGATATAAAAAAGTGTACACACCCCTGTTAAAATGCCAAGTTTTTTGTGATATAAAAAATGAGACCACAATAAATTATTTCAAAACTTTTCCCACCTTTAATGTGACCTATAACCTACAATTCAATTGAAAAACAAACAAATCTGTTAGAGGAAAAATATAAAAAATAAAAAATGTACAATAAGCTGGTTGCATAAGTGTGCACACCCTTAAACTAATACTTTGTTGAAGCACCTTTTGATTTAATTACAGCATTCAGTCTTCTTGGGCAGGAGTCTATCAGCATGGCACATCTTGACTTGGCAATATTTGCCCACTCCTCCTTGCAAAAGTGCTCCAAATCTGTCAGATTGTGAGGGCATCTCTTGTGTACAGCCCTCTTCAGGTCACCCCACAGATTTTCTATTGGATTTAGGTCTGGGCTTTGGCTGGGTCATTCCAAAACTTTAATTTTCTTCTGGTGAAGCCATTCTTTTGTTGATTTGGATGTATGCTTGGGGTCATTGTCATGTTGAAAGGTGAACTTCCTCTTCATCTTCAGCTTTCTAGCAGATGCCTGAAGGTTTTGGGCCAAAGGTGACTGGTATTTGGAATTGTTCATTAATTCCCTCCACCTTGACTAAAGCCCCAGTTCCAGCTGAAGAAATGCAACCCCAAAGCATGATACTGACACCACCATGCTTCACCGTGGGGATGGTGTTCGTTTGGTGATGTGAAGTGTTGTTTTTGTGCCAAACGTACCTTTTAGAATTGTGGCCAGAAAGTTCAACCTTGGTCTCATCATACCATAAGACATTTTCCCACATGCTTTTGGGAGACTTGATGTATTGTTTAGTAAATTTTAGCCGGGCCAGGATGTTTTTGTGTGTAAGAAAAGGCTTCCATCTTGCAACCCTACCCCATAGTCCAGACATATGGAAAATACAGGAGATTGTTGTCACATGTAGTACACGAGTACTTGCCAGAAATTTCTGTAGCTCCTTCAGTGTTGCTGTAGGTCTCTTGGCAGCCCCTCTGACCAGTTTTCGTCTTGTCTATACATCAGTTTTGGAGGGATGTCCAGTTCTTTGCAACATCACAGTTGCCCTATATTTTCTTCACTTTTTGATGACTGTCTTCACTGTTTTCCATGGTATATCCAATGCTGTGGAAATTTTTTTGTACCCTTCTCCTGACTGACCTTTCAACAATGAGATCCCTTTAATGCTTTGTAAGCTCTCTGCGAACCATGGGTTTTGCTGTAGCAAGCAACTGAGTAAATGTCAGGAAAATCCTACTAGGACAGCTGAACTTTATTTGGGGTTAATCAGAGTCTCTTTAATTGATGGCAGGTGTGTGTCCAAGAAGACTGAATGCTGTAATTAAATCAAAAGGTGCTTCAACAAAGTATTAGTTTAAGGGTGTGCACACACAACAAAGTATTAGTTTAAGGGTGTGCACACTTATGCAACCAGCGTATTATATGTTTTTTATTTTTTATATTTTTCCCCTAACAGATTTGTTTGTTTTTCAATTGAATTGTACAGGTTATAGGTCACATTAAAGGTAGGGAAAGTTTTGAAATGATTTATTGTGGTCTCAATTTTTTATATCACAAAAACCTGACATTTTAACAGGGGTGTGTAAACCTTTTATATCCACTGTATATAGTCCAATCCCATGAAAACAGAGCGTGTTCCTTTTGTGCTCTTAGGAAAAAATTGTGTAAATATTATTTCTGTTTAAGTCTCATATTGGAGTTAGTAGTGAGGATTGAAGCTACTTAGTTACTGACCCAGGATTATAAGAGATGTCATTTAATTCTTGGCAGTCTGGTGGGATATAGCCAGATGTCATACTTACATTCATAAGAAGTTTTTTATTCATTAGCCCTCCATCATGAGTCTGCAGTAATATTGTATTTTGCAGGCTATGCCTATGTGTCCCTGAGTAACTACTGGTTGCATTTCTACCCAGATGATTTCAAGACACTTAAGCTTCAAACTGACAAAAAAAAAATCTAACATGGACATTTCTTTGTGTGGTACAAATCCCCCCATACGTGCCACGAGGGAAAGAAGGTCTCCATACTCATTTACATATACAGTCTTCATCTTTGTCTTTTGGCTTTTCCCTGCTAGGGGTCACCACAGCGGATCACCTTGTCTGCTCATGATTGGCAGTGGAGTTTTACGGTGTTGAGTTGGATATAAAAAAGTGTACACACCCCTGTTAAAATGCCAAGTTTTTTGTGATATAAAAAAATGAGACCACAATAAATTATTTCAAAACTTTTCCCACCTTTAATGTGACCTATAACCTACAATTCAATTGAAAAACAAACAAATCTGTTAGAGGAAAAATATAAAAAATAAAAAAATGTACAATAAGCTGGTTGCATAAGTGTGCACACCCTTAAACTAATACTTTGTTGAAGCACCTTTTGATTTAATTACAGCATTCTGTCTTCTTGGGCAGGAGTCTATCAGCATGGCACATCTTGACTTGGCAATATTTGCCCACTCCTCCTTGCAAAAGTGCTCCAAATCTGTCAGATTGTGAGGGCATCTCTTGTGTACAGCCCTCTTCAGGTCACCCCACAGATTTTCTATTGGATTTAGGTCTGGGCTTTGGCTGGGTCATTCCAAAACTTTAATTTTCTTCTGGTGAAGCCATTCTTTTGTTGATTTGGATGTATGCTTGGGGTCATTGTCATGTTGAAAGGTGAACTTCCTCTTCATCTTCAGCTTTCTAGCAGATGCCTGAAGGTTTTGGGCCAAAGGTGACTGGTATTTGGAATTGTTCATTAATTCCCTCCACCTTGACTAAAGCCCCAGTTCCAGCTGAAGAAATGCAACCCCAAAGCATGATACTGACACCACCATGCTTCACCGTGGGGATGGTGTTCGTTTGGTGATGTGAAGTGTTGTTTTTGTGCCAAACGTACCTTTTAGAATTGTGGCCAGAAAGTTCAACCTTGGTCTCATCATACCATAAGACATTTTCCCACATGCTTTTGGGAGACTTGATGTATTCTTTAGCAAATTTTAGCCGGGCCAGGATGTTTTTGTGTGTAAGAAAAGGCTTCCATCTTGCAACCCTACCCCATAGTCCAGACATATGGAAAATACAGGAGATTGTTGTCACATGTAGTACACGAGTACTTGCCAGAAATTTCTGTAGCTCCTTCAGTGTTGCTGTAGGTCTCTTGGCAGCCCCTCTGACCAGTTTTCGTCTTGTCTATACATCAGTTTTGGAGGGATGTCCAGTTCTTTGCAACATCACAGTTGCCCTATATTTTCTTCACTTTTTGATGACTGTCTTCACTGTTTTCCATGGTATATCCAATGCTGTGGAAATTTTTTTGTACCCTTCTCCTGACTGACCTTTCAACAATGAGATCCCTTTAATGCTTTGTAAGCTCTCTGTGAACCATGGGTTTTGCTGTAGCAAGCAACTGAGTAAATGTCAGGAAAATCCTACTAGGACAGCTGAACTTTATTTGGGGTTAATCAGAGTCTCTTTAATTGATGGCAGGTGTGTGTCCAAGAAGACTGAATGCTGTAATTAAATCAAAAGGTGCTTCAACAAAGTATTAGTTTAAGGGTGTGCACACACAACAAAGTATTAGTTTAAGGGTGTGCACATTTATGCAACCAGCGTTTTGTATGTTTTTTATTTTTTATATTTTTTTCCTCTAACAGATTTGTTTGTTTTTCAAATGAATTGTACAGTTTATAGGCCACATTAAAAGTGGGAAAAGTTTTGAAATGATTAATGTGGTCTCATTTTTTATATCACAAAAACCTGGTATTTTAACAGGGGTGTGTAAACCTTTTATATCCACTGTACCTCTGTCCACCCAATTGTATTTTCTTATTATACAAAGTGTCTCAGTTTAAGACCTCTGATGCACTCACACTCAAAGTAAATTTAAATCTCACACATCCAGACACTTCTGGGAAAGCCTGACACAGATTTCCAGTTGTGTCTCTCTCCCAAAATACAGTAATGCTGCTGCCAATCAGAGGGTCTTCATGCCCTTCTAAAGGGGTGTCCAATCATGAAAATTAATTATCAAAATAAATGATAGCTATGACCAGAACAGGCAGGCCTTCAAGATGACCTAGGAAGTATCAAACAAGTAGAATCACTCTCTAATTTCTAAAGAAAAACACTGTTTTTCAGTCACAATGTAAAGTAATGAAAAACATTTAATAATAAGTAAAAATGATTAGAAGATTGAAAAAAAAATCAATAACTCTCAATAAAAATTTGAATGTAACCACCAGAAATGTAAATCAAACTGAACGATATTCAAGAAAAGCTCTGTCTTAATAACTAAACTTTTTTGAGCTAACTAAAGAAATGCTGCCCCTGATCTACTCTAAGATATAATAGAAAGGCCAAGGCAAACGTATAGCTTTCTTGGTGAATTCTCTTTTCTTGATGTCTATTGACTGCTCATTACTTGACAAACTGCTGTCTCAACTGTCTAATTTCAAAATATAAGT
This sequence comes from Protopterus annectens, assembly GCF_019279795.1. NCBI lineage: Eukaryota > Metazoa > Chordata > Ceratodontiformes > Protopteridae > Protopterus > Protopterus annectens. The sequence goes on along the minus strand of NC_056731.1, from coordinate 1,099,079,934 downwards.
CAGCTGTAAAAAAAAAAAAAAAAAAAAAAAAAGATTCTTTCTCTGTCAATCAGCTGTTTAAACAATCTCCTAGCAACCAGGAACATTTCAATGACATCACCCACTCACTGCTCAGCTGATTCTCCACAGCTGGTACTTTAGAATGTTAGAAATGTAGCAAAGCAGTGACAGATTCTATAAACATTATGTTTAAACAGAAAAATACTCAACATTTTAAAACTTATTTACATTTTCACAATTAGGCAGGCTGGCATACAATACATGTTGATCTATGCACAAATCCCCTGCTAGACATGCTAACACAGAAGACAGTGTTTTCAGCTACTTCACAAGTATCTAGATTGTTTCACTAATACTACCTCTCCTAAATGTGGACCAAAATAAAAAAGAATAATATCCATGAACATACTTAATTCTCAACATTGAAGAGCTACAAGTGTTAAAAAAAGAAAAAAAAATCTGCAAATTCTAATACAGTTTTTAATATATGAGAATCTCATACAGTGGATTGGGAAATGTATCTTTTTTCATGAGTCTGTAGGTTTTCTTTTTCTTTTTTTATGTACGAAAACAATCACTTACTCTAACATCTATTCTAGGGTCATTTTTGTCTCATCTTAGAAGATGAAGTTAAAGTGATTGGTTCAGGATAATTTCTGTAGCATTGTTACCTAAGGGAAAAATTCACTGGCAGCATAAAGTGTAAATTGTTTTTGGATAATTTCTGTAGCAATTTTACATACAGAATAAAATCAAATGATATGGGTAGGAAATATTGCAGGGCATATTTAAATTATTATTTTCTTAACAGTTTCTTAGAATAGAAATGTGTTAATGCCAATAATTGTAGATATTTCCTGAAAAGAAGTAATCAAGAACTATGAAAAATGGAGTTAAATCTACATTTACTCTATTCTTAAATGTTGAAAGGATTCTATAAATTTTCTGAAAGAGAAGCAGACTGACCTAATTGATCATTATTGTTTCAGTTGTCAAAACCAAAATTTATATACAAAGCATTTGTAAATATCTAAATTACATATTTACTGCTGAGTGTATAACAATGCAATCAAATCTATTCAGCCTATATTGATGCAAGTCTGTAAGGGATATAGTAATCATCCTTCTGAACAGTTAATTTGTTATAATAGCAATCCCCCCCCCCCACACACACACACACACACACACACACACACACCAAATAACACTAAATGGAACACAAGGGTGATGTGTTACCTTTTACTTGACCATCACAGATATTTCAATACAATTGCCTGAGCGTTTAAACTAACATGAGACCTTCATTAGAAGATAATATGTTATTGATGCTGGATACAGTGATTTAATCCCACTTGTACATAAGAATGAAGTACAGAATACATTGACTTCTTTCTTGCTGGCTAAAACAAATGTTTTAAAAATGTCACCAGGAAGAAACAAATCATACTGTACAGCCTGAATGCCGAGACATATGACACAGCTGCTTAAGAAAGAGAGAGAGAAACAGAAACATAGAGACAGAGAGAGAGAGAGAGACAAACACACATAGGTAGATAGAGACAGAATGAGACAGAGAATGTGTTTGTTTGCTTCTCTTAAGGACTTGGATTGCCAAGGCAATGATGAACAATAAAAATGTTTTAGTTTCTTCCCAAATGATACACTTGAAATAGTGTTTATTCAAGAGAAAAACAAAATAATTCAAGAGGATGTTCCTTAATAAGAAAGTAAAATGTAATAAATAGAAATGTGTTGAAAGAGTGCTTGCAAGTAAAGGAAAAAAAGACAATAAGTCAAGCCAAACAGTTTTATGGAATGTCATGAATCCTTTCATCAGTTATTTTTTTATGCTTTTCCCAGGAATTTACCCAATTGCTCTTCTACCTTCTTCATCCAACAGGTCCATTCTTTCTGGTGGAATGGTAGCTAGGTATTCCCAGGCTAAGTGAGAGCCTTATTGCCCATTAATTACTCATCAAGAATCCCTATCAGATAGGTGGTAAGGAATGGGCAGGCTAGCTGGTCCTGTGGGGGGGGTGGCCTACCCCTTCCCTGTAGAAACAACCCCCTTGGCAGCTTCTGTGAGCCCACAAGCATTACCTCATCTACTTAGTGCAAATGAAGTATGGTAATTTAATCTTGGCCATCTCAGAACTCCACTGAATGTTCACCTAGTGCTTCTGCTATGTGTCACCCATGTGGGAAGCCACAGCCATCTTCCTTTACCCAGAATGGGTGAGCTGTTTCAGGCCACACATGCTCGTTCCTCCTTGCCGGCTCCTACCGACAGTGGAGCCTCTAGTTAAACCTTGGTCACTTGTGACATAGTAAAAGTTGCATTTCTTTATGTCACAGAGGTAGCTTCACCATCTAAGATTTTTGAAGGCACAGAGATCCACTCCCTCTGAATCCAGCAGCTGTGTCATATGTCAAAGTATCCAAAGAGTTCACTAAGAATTTTTGCTCATGCTATTTTTTAATATCTAATTTTACTTAATAGGAAAATAAATTATATTATCTTTTCTCCCTTTCTTTGTACAAGTCAGTATTACAACACTGTATCCAATATTAACAGCTTTATAGCTCCAGCATTCTGGCACCATATCAGACAGGAATAAATCCCAGACTACATGTCAGATGACTCAGTTTCAGTTATCTGCTTAGGTTATGGAATAGCCAGCCTGCAAGGGACAGGAGTGAGTGACCAGTGGCAAAGAAATACCAAGTAAAATTGAACTCTATAAATAATACAAAACTATGGTCACAAAACATAGACCTTAGCCTGATGCTGACAAACTCAAGGCTGTGCAGCAGCTACAATACCCTGAAATCGAGAAGTCTTTTCAAAGGTTCTGTGGAATATTCTTTTGAAGTTCATACCTAATTGGTCAGTATTGTTGATGCGCTGCAGAAATTGCCTGAACAATGTTGAATAGTATTGTGAATTCAAACAAGTAACCAGCTTCACACCCTTGAAGAAGTTGGCTACACAAGCTTCCTTCCACCTTGCACTATTAAGATATTAACAAGCCTGTAGTCTTACAAGTGGATGTCATTAAGTCTAAACTAGGGACAATACTACAACAGGAGGAACTTCCTATAACAGATTACGCTTAGATCTGCTATCATAATCAAGATATGGTGTACTTGAGGCATGAATGTCAAGAAATTCACCTTGTGGGCAAAGTTTGAAAAGTGAATACTGACATCCATTTCAAGAACATATAACAACATGGGTTATGATTAGAAAGACCCAGCCATTGTTCTTTGTAACCATGTATCTTTAGCTTCTCTCATACTCTACAAATGTTACAGAAGAAATATTACTATTGCTACACATTTTGCAGTTTTTTAAAAGCTGCAGCACACTTACCAGTTCCACACAGAGAGTGGCCACTGCAGAACAGCAGTGGGAAGCTGTTAAATATTTCATTCAGACTAAAAAAGTGATTAACAGTTTCCATCTGTTTTTCTGTTGTGACCAATGACTGTTACTAATGCACTAATCTGAGACTAGAGCATGACAGTAGTGGAGGGTACTTAACAAAATCTTGTTAAGCACCTTCCCAACATCAGAAGGGTGCTTAATATTATACCTTTTCCTCAAATTTGGAGTGTAGTCTCAGTGCTCCATACACTACACATTGATCTAAAGTCTTGACAGATACCCTAACATAGCATAATATGCAGAAAAATATTACCTGGGCATTTTGAAAAAAAAACATGAATACCTATATGGATGCCATGTTTTGGTAGAATCCAATCATAAGCCACTTCAGAGCATTTTTCAAAACCTATTATATCAGGTACCATTGATAATAGAAAGAATGCTACTGTCCTTCCAGAAACTGAATATTACTTTGATGTATAAACCGGGAAAACAGATGCATTTTGCTAATGCTCTGAGAACTTAACATACTTGCAGGAAACCAATGAAAACTTGTTAAATAGTGATCTGTAAGAAATGGCACCAGCCCTGCCATTCACAATGCTAAAAAATAAACAAAAATAATTACAATTTATGACTGAATATGATCATGACATGCAAAAGTTAATGAGAAAAAATACAAAGGATGTCTTGATATGAAATAGAAACTCTATTTAGCTATAGACCTTCTGCAATAAACTGAGTTATATTGATGGACTGGTGTTTATAAGTAAATGAGTAGTTGTCTCTCCATGACTAAGAAGACAGCTACTGGCCAGGATGTATGTGGCACATATGACTACTGTAAAGTGCAAACATCAAATAAAAAGACATGTTTTAACCTGGAACGTCCATTTAAATCAAATAAATGATCTGGTCCTGCGCCCCCCCCCCTACCGCCTGCAAATCAAATATACCAACTCCAAGATCGCACTATAGTAAGGAAAAGGGTAAATTTCCCAATCCTCAGTGTACCGCAGTCACCATTCAAAATGTCAGCCTCATCTCAGAGAATGAATACTCACTATCGCTAATGTAACTTCAATCACTTTTAGTTCAGCATTACGTAAACTTTGACAACATGCATTCGACCAACCAAGTTTCAAGTAAGTGCCATTCCACATTATGATAGTAAACCATCAAAACTATCTACCTCATCAAAGCTGTTACAACAACAAGACATTATGCCACAAAGAACAATGGAAGCATAGCCAGTATAACCAAAACATAAATGTAATAAGACTGCACATACAGAAATAATACCTCAGTCAGAAGATATTGCAAGAACATTCGAACCAGTGAAATGCCAAGTTATATAATGTGCAAATACCAGAAGATGTTTTGTTAGATGCAAGATATGCCATTTGCAGAAAACAGGTCAAACAAAGCTTCATGACCACCATAAATGTTCCAAGATGGAGAAGAAAAAGAATGGAGACAACAAAAACAAAGAGACAGTACTGTAGATGTGACAAAACAAAACAACTATCTTACAGCACCCATGGGACCAGACAACATCCCAGGCTGCGTTTTACATGAACTTCAGAATGAACTGGCTCCCCACTTAAGCACCATGTTCAATAATAGCCTTTCATCAGGCTTTGTGCCCACTGAATGGTGCACAGCAACAGTTATCCCACTACACACAGGGGGAGCCATCACTGATCCTGGGAACTATCGAGCCTGACGAGCCTGGTCTGCAAGGTCATGGAACGTATCATCATGGAACTCATAAACAAAAACATTGGTAACCTCCAAACTCTGGATCCCACCCAGTTCAGGTTTGTGAAATGCAGATCATGCCTCCTGAACCTGATTGACTACTTTGAGGCAGTCACCAAAGCCATAGATGAGGGTAGGGTGGTTCACACAGCCTATCTTGACCTCGCCAAGGCTTTCGACACCACTCCCCATTCTGGAATTATAGCTAAATTCACTAAACTAGGTATAAATCCCTACATCACAAGATGGGTTGCCAACTGACTCACTGACAGAACCCACACTGTAAAAGTTGCAGACTCCAAATCTGACCTCAAAGCAGTGATAAGTGGAGTACCACAGGGTTCCATCCTGGGACCTCTCCTGTTTGGTATCTACTTCTCTGAAGTACAGGCTAACACAGAAAGCCTCTGGCTAACGAAGTTCGCAGATGACTGCACACTAGGAGCCATAGTCAAGTCCCTAAATGATGTGGACATCCTACAGAAGGGCCTCGCTGAGACAGATGCCTGGTGTCAGAGCCATGGCCTCAAGCTCAATGCCAAAAAGTGCAGTGTCATCCCCTTTGGTAAAAACTCTGTACCTATGAACTACCACATAGGCAGCAATCTACTTAACACCGAATGTGTGACGAGAGACCTTGGGACCCAGGTGGACAGTAGTCTCTCCTTTGATAGCCACATCGCTACAGTAGTCAGGAAGTCCTTCTACATGGCACACCTCATCATAAAAGGGTTCTCATCCAGGAAAAAAAGAGGTCATTGTTCCCCTCTACTCGACACTCATTAGACCCATTATAGAGTACAACTCCCCTTTTGGAATGTACCTCACAAGACATCTGCAGCAGCTGGAAAGGCCACAGAAGTACCTCACAAAGAGGATTACTGGCCTCAAACAAATGCCCTACACTGACCGCCTCAAAAAGCTTCAGCTTTACTCCGTAGCATATCGCCTACTCCGAGGTGATCTCTGCCTAACATATATAGCTATGTCAAACCCAGAGCTTTTGGACATGCTACACCTGAAGAAATCCCAATCCCTCCGAGCTACACACTCTAGGGACCTAAACCTTGTCACCACAATAAACAGGACATGCTGGAGGGATAGATTCCTGTCCCAGAGACTTCCCATACTCTGGAACAGGCTACCCATCTATGTCAAGCAAAGTTCTTCATTAGCACTCTTCAAGAAAAATCTTGATGAGTGGATGGGAAATAGGAAATACACCCCAGGGATCACTTCTGTGTCTCTGCTCGACTGCGGCACAGGACAATAACTTTCTTGGGTGACGTAAGCCAGGGAACCTTTTTGGCTAGGCTTACGTAGGCCCTTGGGCCGATAGCCTAGTACCTACCTATGAACCTATGAACAGATATGTCCACAAGTCCTTTCAGGAAGTCAAAGTTGTCAGACTATGAAGCCTGCCCCACGGACCCACAGTCGTCAGACTGTGCTTCGTGTCCCAGGGACCCCAACCCAAGAAACTGACATCTCATCCCATAAGCTGGTCCAGACTCAGTTCATGTGCAGAGATCAACTGATATGGCAGAATGATTAAGCCACCCAGGAGGTAGTTATGGGAAATGCTATGAGGTATTCAACAACTTAAACAATATACTGAAAGATATTACTGTTTTATTGTTTGTTTATTAAATACTGTTAGCAAAAACTGTTTTTCAAAAGTATTGCTATCAACAGTAGTTTTGATATGTAACCTTGCACATATTTTTGTATTTATCTAGAAGGGGAGATGCAGTGTTCCTTATTTAGGATTCTATCATTTTAACAAAGCCACTGCTGTCAAAAGGTGTCTTTTTCAATAGGTATGCAGTGCTGAGAAAATCCCTAAAGTAAAAAAAACTTGTTTGATCAACTGTATGTTTGGCTTCTTTCTTAGTTGTACAGTTTAAAGTGAATTTAATGTTTGTTGAAACCACAAGTTGACTATAATGGAAGGAGGGGTTGTTATACATCATGCTGTATGAGTGACATATGCTGGCCACATTGAAGGCATAGAGTATATCAAAGAAAGGTCAGCTGCGGGGTGAGTGCCATAATAAGCATCATACTGCAGCTACCAGCCAACATGGAGGAAGGGCTTAGAAGCAGGGTGAAAATCTCCTTATTGATTACCTATGATCATTGATTCTCATCTGCTGTGCTAGTGTGCTCAGATCCATGAAGGGGGGGATCAGTTAGATAAGAGAAAAGGACGCCATGATTAAAGTAAGATCAGAAGGGCCAAAAACTAACATACAAAAAGGTGGAGAGAGTTCTAAGGCATTGTCAAGTGAGCAGCTGAAGTAAGGTGTTCTTCATGACCTCTTAAGTCAGCTTATTTAGCAGAACTGTTTGCTTTCAAATGGAATGTATTTTATATCATTTTACTTTTATTTTCTAGGAACACAAAAAAATCATTTCTGTCATCAGTTTTTTTGATTTATTATAAGTAATTTACTGAATTACTATTGGCCAGTAATTCCGAATGGAGATAAGCACAAAAAAGTGTCTTCTTCAGATTTTTCACAAAAAATACAAGTTATAACTTCTCTTTAGGAATTAACTTGTAAAATGGATAAATTTCAACAAAGATGGTCAGCATGCAAGAACATTTATCCAACAAACTTGACTTTCTTAAGATAGCATTACAGCTGCAGGAACAGAAAATACAAGGTGTAGACATTTCCGTAACACATATGAGACTTTAAAAAGAGAAAATACACACTGATTTTTTTTTTATGAAACAAAGCAATATGTTGTTGGACAAATTAAATGATCTGGGAAACAGAGACAGTAGGACAATCATTCCAGATCTTCAAGACAAATGGAAGGGACAACATGGTGATATCTCTGGCAGCATGTATCCCCAAAGTACTGAATCTCCAGGAAGGATTGGTGTGTTATAAAGTGGCCTAAAAAGTATTGAATAAAGCCCTTTCTAAGTCAAATAACACACTGATATTTGCTGTTATTAAATATATTTTAAGACCATGTCTTAGTGTTTAAAACAGCTCAGAGAAATGTCACAGTTAAGAGTGGTCCCAGTAAAATTTGATGAGGCAGTGATGATAATTCTGCAAAACACTTGAGATCCCTCCCAAAGGCCTATTCAACATCTCAATTACTTGTCCCACACCTCACATGTCCATAGCTGAAGTGTTAAAGGCCTTATCCAAGGCAAAGAACACAGCTTCCATGGGATCTAATAGTATCCCAGGCTGTATTTTGCACCATCTCCAGCAATAACTAGCTTTGCCATTGAGCACCCTGTTCAACCACAGCCTAAGTACAGGATTCATTCCAACAGAGTGGAAAACTGCTATTGTCATCCCCTTGCACAATGGTGGTCCCACTACTGACCCTGGAAACTATCATCCCATTAGCTGGACAAGTTTGATCTGTAACGCCATGGAGTGTATTATTATGGATCTCATAAACAAGGACATAGGCAATCTCCAAGCACTTGACCCCACCCAGTTCATATTCGTCAAGGGCAGATCTTGCCTGTTGAACCTGGTTGACTTCTTTGAGACTGTCACCAAGGCCCTGGATGAAGGAAAGTCAGTGCATACAACTTACCTTGACTTGGCTTGGCCAAGGCCTTTGACACATACCCCACTTAGGCATCATCGAAAAGCTAACACAACTTGGTGTAAATCCCTCATCAGGTGGGTGGCCAACTGGCTCACCAATAGGACTAGTGTTGTCCCCCAGGGAGCTGTCCTAGGACCCCTACTGTTTGGCATCTACTTCTCAGAGGTCCAGGCAAAGACAAAAGGCCTGTGGCTGACCAAGTTTGCAGATGACTGTAAGTTAGGTGCTGCAACTGAATCCCCAAATGATGTTAACATACTGCAAGAGGGTCTCACAGCAAACACAAAAAAATGCATTATCATACCATTTGGCAGAAACATGGCCTCTACTGATTACCACATAAATGGCAATCCCCTAAGCACACAACCTGTGGTGAGAGACCTGGTTTTTCAGGTTGACAACAATCTCACATTAGACCATCATGTAGCGGCAGTTACTTGCTTTATCTCAAAAGTAAAAGGATTGCATCCAGAAAAAAGAAGGTTATTACCTCTCTGTACTCCTCCTTCATTAGGCCAACAATTGAGTATAATGCCCCATTTGGTATGTACCTCTCCAAACACCTGCACCAATTCCTCATGAATTACCCACTCAAAAGGCCTATATCTAATATGCAATGTTTTCAATGTTTTCATTGTTTTATTGTTTGAGTGTTTACTTGATTTAGTGTTTTAGTTTCTTTAAACTGTATAATTAGTATTATAGCGGAGCTTTTCTCCTCGGGCCTCTGCTGAAAATGGACATGTATCCAGCCAGACTAGCCCGGTTAACAAATGTAAAATAAATAAAAAAATAAAATAAATAAACATCAACAAAACCTGCTGGAGTGAGAGGTTTGTCTCCCAGAGGCTGCCCTGTCTCTGGAATAGACTGCCCATACATGTCAAACAGAGTACCTCACTGTCCCTCTTCAAGAACAACCTTGATGAGTGGATGGGAAACCACAAATTTGTCCCAGAGGGTTCCACCTGTGTCCTTCATTGACAGGGGTGACAGGTGCTGACAGAGGTTTCTTTTTTGGGGATAAACTCTTGGTTAGGCTTGTAAGGGCCCCAGGGGCATTAGCCTAGTAACCTCCTATGATCCTATGATCCTATGAAAAGAAAAGGGCATTGACCTTTAATTAAAACTGTTAAACAGAAAAACCTAAAGCCCTACCTTATTGTTTTTACCTTCTGGGGATAAACAAATTAATACTTTGGAAGATATTCTGTCTTTTGTTAAAGGCATTAATAAGTTCTTATTCATTAGTTTCTCATTTTTGCCGTTTTATCAATTAAAAGTACTGTTGTTAGTTTAACTGGCTGTCTTTCTACAGACATTATAATCTTAATTCAAAAGATTACAAGTATTTACAAGGTTCTCAAAGGTCATTGGAGTGGAGTCATAATAATGATTTCTATTAGGAAGTGAATGTTTCTTAACACAGTTCAATGTTTATAAAATATTAAACCAATGTAAACATAATCTAAACATATAAAAACATTTTGTATCATTAATATCTTTGCGTCTTTAGTTTTTGTCTGGGTCCTTTTTGCCCCAGCACTTGCTAACCCTGCAGTCCTACCCAACTGGACTTCAGTCCCTTCATTTTCTTGTGGTGGGGGTTGACATCCCCAGAATCATGAGTGTTCTGCTCCTTCCCCCAAAGGCTTACAGCTGCATGTATCCAGCTCTGGCTCCCCCATCCTTCCTGATAAATCCATTAAGCACCTGAACGGCAATTCAGAGTTGCATTACCTAGCCAAAATCGGGGCATTATCCCTCTACTCCTCTGGAGATGGTGCTCATTTGTTAATGTTTAACAGGTTTCTGTGGTCTTTCAAACAAGTAGACAAATTGCTACAGCAGCTAAATTAGACTCAGATTGATAATTCCAAATACAGACTTCAAAATGAGAGTCAACCACAATAAACTTCTTAATAAATAAAATCAAAATGTATAAGCATTCATTTTCAATAACAAATGCTTCCTCAGATGCTAGAACAATTACATTCAGACTGCCATTATTTAAATAAGTAATATGATTGTTAAGAAACAATCACAAAATACACACACACAGCACTGTTCAATAAACAAAAGTAGTATTTTAAATAATACATTATATTATGGTTTTCATAATAATAATAAAGTATTACTTCAAATGTAGACGTTTTTCCTTCTTTTTATTAATACCTAGTTCTTCTTTAATAGTTATCCTACTTATCCATTCATATTTTATCAGTTCTGTCTCATTTATTAAATCTCCTCTTTTTTATTTGAACTTTACCTAACTTTGCATAACATTATAAGGATATAAACATCACACATCATTAAAAAGAACTATGACCTATACACACTCTTTTCACATGTCAGGATTTCACGTAAGTGAGTATCTAGGAACTGTATTCTATTGTCACCTAAACCATCTCAGATTGTAGATTATAGTCCAGAACAATATCAGTCACACAGTAATGTAAATTCATGGACGGCAACAAACCAGCACTGTGGAAACAAACTCCCATTAGCTATTAGTTTAAATGACAGGAAGACTTTATCAGTATATATTGAGCCACATATTGTTTTATATTAACACGTGGATCAGTACAAGACATTTTCCATTCCTTGACATTTAACACTTAACCATGCTGGCATGTACCCAGGCCCTTTCCTATAGCCTTCTTTTCTAAATCTCCTCCCCATTTCTTTATATAAATATTCTGAGCACTTCTAAGTATAAAGTAATGATTATTAGTCCAGAAATATGACTATATAAGACACCTGTCAGTATGTTTCATTTAATACCAGCTGGGTGTGCTAATGTGTGATACTTTAAGCCTTCTATTTGTCTAGCATGTATAAAAGGCAGGAGAGGCTGCACAGTTAGCTAAATAAAGCGAATGGTATTGCATATTGCAAAGTGCTGAAATTCAGGAAATCTGATTTTCCAGCATGTCTATAATACATTTCAGTACACAGATGTTTACATTGCAAGCTGTTGTAACAAGAGTATGTTCTTGCCAGATGAAAAGCTACACTTTTACTTTTAAAGTCACAGCCTTTGTAACAGTTATTACTTCATATTAGAGCAGCTCTTATATGCACATGATGGTTTAGTTTTATTAAACAGCTCAAAGGTTGAAAATAAATTTTGATTGATTGATGCCAGTCATTTTCATTAGACAATTACTAACACATCATTATTATCACTTCACATTCTGTTTGAACAGTTACTTATAAGTTGATCTGATAATTCATTCATTAAAAAACAAGTGCCCTTAACCTACTAACATCTGTGAACTGTGGAATCTGATACCTGTAGCAGCCTGCAAACATCTTTACATTCCTAAAAAAAATCAAGTAAAAAAACATGAGATATACAAATATAAATGCCTTCTGAATAGTTAAAACTATTGAAAAGGTACAACCAACAATACTGTCAGTAAAACGTCTTCTTCGCACTGATAATAGTGACCGCATCCAGTTTCAGGTTAATAGATACTTTCAAGGCTATTAAACTATAAAGATCTTAAGAGGCCTAGTTTTACATTTCCATGGCAGTTTCTAGTTAACCCTTATATTATGTGTACAATCAGGATCAAAGGGGAATATAAGGCTAACAACCCTAAAGGACTTTTGTAGGCCTAGCCATGCTTCCCAGAAATATTAGAAAGATATTGGAACATTAGGTTTTGTGGGGGTTTATAAACGTAGGCATGAGTAGTCAAGCATTTGCAAGCTTCCTCCTTCTAGTACAAATTAGGATAAATTTACAATTCTCCATCCACTGATCCAAGTTTCGCTTTAAGTGAGGTGAAGAACTTTGCTTCACATGGATGGTAAGCCTGTTCCAGAGAAAGAGTCACCTGTGAGACATATACCAGTTGCTCCAGAAGTTTTATGTTGTAGGTGAGATGTAGGTCCCTACATTGGGTATTTCTTATGCTATTTGGTTTGCAGATGTGCAACAGGTCCATAAGGCTGGATCAGAGGATGCTCTGTAGGCCAGGCATAGGTTAATTCTCAGCAGCCTGTATGAAGCTGAGTATAAGGACAAGGTTTTGTGATGGTCTGCAAAGGACTTTTCTAAACCATGTATTGTTTTTTGTGAGGAACCTCTGTGGTCACTCCATTTGTTTCATATGCTTGGTCAGGTACATGCGAAATGGAGCATTGCACTCAGTGAATGCTCTTATCAGGCAGAATACATTGTAATAATGACATTTTTGGACCTGTATGTGATGCCTTTACTTATAAGTTGTACAACGTAGAATGTTTCCTTACTACAGCAGACTCATGATGGTCAAAGGCCAAATCACTTTCTACGTGCATTGTCAAATCCCTGACAACTGGGTCTACTTGTAGAGGTGTATTATCAATGTAGTAATTTGCAGGGGTGGCTGTCTTACCAAAGGATATTATTATGCACTTCTTGGCACTGAGTTTAAGACCATGGCTCCAATATCAGTTATTAGTTTGTGACAAGCCTTCTTGGAGGGTATTTCTGTCTTTGGGGGATTCGATGACTACACCTAATTTGCAATCATTTGTGAACTTGTTCAGACAGAGGTCTTAGATGTTAGCCTTGACTTTAGAGAAGTAGATGCCAAACAGGAGCAGCCCAAGCACAGACGCACTCCAGCAGTGATCAGCCTTTTTGTCGAGTTAGAATCCCTTGGTCGAAAGCCTTGGTTCCTGTATGTGAGCTGGTTGGCTCTCCTACAGGTGATGTAAGGGTTAATACTTAATTCAGTGAGGTTGTTTACAATTTCAGATGGGGTATCAAATGCTTTGGCCAGGTTGAGCTAGGCCATATACACCATGTTGCCCTTGTCCATGCTTCAGATTTAATGACTTTCTTGAAGAAGTTCATCAAGATGTGCAGGCTTGACTTGTCCTTCATAAAACCAAATTGAGTTGGATCTAGTGTCTATAGGTTTCTTTTGTCATCATTTAACATATCCATAATTATTCTTTCCATAGCTTTACATATTAGACTAGTCAGGCGTTATGAGTCAGTAGTTCCCCAGGTACATGGACTGCCACCCCTTGTGAACTGGGATAACCATTGCAGTCCTCCATTCATTCAGCATGAAGCCTGTTTGTATGCTCTGGTTAAAGAGTGATTGTAGTGGGGCAAATAGTTTATGTTTTGTGCTATTAATGATGCATCCTAGGATATATTATCAGGGCCCATTGATGCAGTGTTTCTGGCTTTGAAGAGTGCCTAGAAGATATATTCTGTAGTGAAAGTTGACAAAATTATGGTTGTGGCCATTTCCTGAGGGGGTATCTGGGGTGAAGAGAGGTAAAACTGGAGCTATATTTGTTGGTCAGTAAACTTCCAGTTCAGTAAAGTGGCTACATTTACAATTAATTAATTAATTACATTATTATGTATTGCCTTTGAGGTTGTGGACATAGCTGAAGAAAGCTGTGTGATTGCCCTTGGCCTGGGAGCCTGATTTTACATCAACATTGGCTTTTGTAGACTTGATAAGCCCCCCCCCACCACCACCACCATGTTCTTGTTTAGATTGATGAGGGAGTTTTGCCTTGCAGATCATTGCACCTCCTACATTTCTCCATGCTTTTCTTCCTTTTGTAGTGAACCCTGTTGATGTTCGGATTCCACAGGGTGGCTTGGTTTTTTAGTTAGTCCTGCACTCCTTACAGATGGTTAAAGCTCTTTCTCTCTACAGCTGCTAATATGATTATACAGGATTTCCATGAACAATTTTGCACAGACAGTAGTATTCTCAGGGTTTGGGGGCTTGGAATTTTGCCAGTGTACCTAGAGATGGGCCTAACAAGGATATGCTGAGACATTTACATGTTTCCTGTATTGATGAGAGGCAAGGGTGCTAAACTGGAGGTGAATTTGCTGTTACCCATCCATCTGTCCAAATTATATTTATAGAGTAAGAGAAGTACTTTGCTTTAAAAAAAACTTTTTTAGTCTTAACATCAGTACTGTAATAAATGATAATACAAACCCATAACTGTATTTTCTTTAAAGTTTCACCAACTTTTCATATTTAAAAAAAATATATATATAAATATATATATTTTATTTGTCTAGTGTCAGAACAGTTTTATTCAGCCAGACCTCAGGCCTGAGTTTTCACATGGCAGCAAGAATTTTTTTTCTAAGTACTTGTTTACTGAGATATTTACAGATATATGAAACATATACTATGTTTACTTGTATAATTAACAATGCAAATAACAGGAAACATATCTTAAGATATACAACATCTTTTTTTAACAACTTTGAAATTTTCATCTGATGCCAAGCAATAGTTTGTAGGTAACACTGATTTGCAAACAATAATGTATATATGGAAATACTGCATATTTTCATTATCACTGTCAAATAGCTAACGGTATCTCCAATAAAGTATACTACACGCAGACAGTGATAACACAATTTCTGCCTCCCACCTCAACATTTCATACCATATCCCTCAATAACATGTAGTTCTCTCAGTTATAAAAATATGAATGTGAATATGAAAATAAGAATAACAAGTGACAAACCATGATTCGTATTTCAATTGCAGGATTAGATTTAACAATCTCAGGCCAGGATTTAAAAGGCCATTAGCAGTAATCCTGGTTCTATTTCCAATTCTTAGACAGTGCTACCACAGTGCTTACCCTGAAAGTGTGCAGTACCATGGTGGGTTGTCTCTCTCTCTCTGTCTCTCGCTAGCCTACCAAAAATGCTAAGGGGGCATTCCTGAGAGGTATACGGTAATTAGCAATGTGTTTTTCCTCTGAATATGCCTGCAGCAATTGCTTTGCATGGTCAAGCAATTTATAGAACCACTAGCCATGGTAATGTACTCAGACAAAAACTTTCATTCACCTATTACATTCAGTGCATAAGTTTACATTAGTGGTAAATGCCAGAGAGTTTAGCAGATTAGAAGTGGGTTAGCTGTGCATGTGTATGTCTGTGCATGTGTGATAGTATGTGATTGCATGTAGAGGTATGAGTAGTATCAGGTGTGTGATACGTGTGTGTGTGTGATACGTGTGTGTGTGTGTGTGTGTGTGTGTGTGTGTGTGTGTGTGTGTGTGTGTGTGTGTGTGTGTGTGTGTGTGTGTGTGAAAGGATAGCTATGTCCATGAGTGCAATTGGATGACGAAGATATGCTTAATGTACAGAGAGTGAGTGAATGAGTGTTTGTGTGTGGGGGGTAGGTGTTAGGGTGGGGGACTTCTGTACCACTCAACTCCCCGTAGACCAACAAGTATTGTCTCTCAACCTCTTAGTACAAGAAATCTGGATAAAGCTAAAATAATGGGGGGACAAGGACCCAAAAATAGGGACAGATTTTAAATATTGCTCTTATAAACAAAGAAAGTTTCTAGAAGAACATGATTTGTGTTAGCATGCATTTTCTGAAGGATATGAAGTCTGAAACTCAAGTATTTCATTATTTAGTGATTTCAATCCAAAGTGATTTGCCAGAAAACCTCAAATTTTACAAGGAATAGACCAAACGTATGAGGCAAAAATTTGGACATTCGTGAAAATCTGGACAGTTGAGAGGTATGATGGATGTAATATGAGGTGATATTAAACATCAGGGAAGCTTCTGCAAAATAATTTTAGAACACATAAAAAAGTTAATGTAACAACAGATTTTCCAGCATGGAGCACATCCTGGACAGACACAAGACACTGGGGAGCATTTTTACCTATTACACTAATCCAATGAAAAAGTTAATAAAGCTACAGGTCTTGTATCCATATGCATTTACTGAACAATGTCTGGCATTATTGGTGGACGGTAAGGGTCCATGATGTATAGAGGCCTTGATCAAGACTTCCAGACAAAGTCAGGGTGGAACACTATACAACACCAGGGAATCTTTATATATATTATTCTAATCCACTTAAAGTTACAAAAGCAACAGATCTTGCATCCCAGTGCATTTTGTGAACAATAAAAAGAATGAAAAGTTAATGACTGGCACTTTTAACTGACTGTAATTATTTCTGATTTATGAAGGATGTAAAAACAATTTATATCAGAGCAATGTGGTATGCCAGTGTGTGTGTGTGTGTGTGTGTGTGTGTGTGTGTGTGTGTGTGTGTGTGTGTGTGTGTGTGTGTGTGTGTGTGTGAGTGTGTGTGTGTATTTCTGCAGGAGAATAAATGGGGGGTGCTTGTGCTAACCCATTGCATCAGCCACTAGCTGTGATTAGTGTAAGGGCAGCTGAAAAAAAGCCTATTAGAGCTTGTGGTAATCACCAAATGATTTAAAGACATGCACATAAGCTGGTAATGAGGTATTTCTTCATTGTGGCTAGCATGTCTCTGAATCACTGATTTCTATCATTGTGTTGACAAGCCATTTTAATCACCACTTTACCACTCATAACTGGACCTGTCTCTGAATCCTAGCCTTAATATCATGTTGTTGTTTACACTTTACCCTTTCTAATATTGCCTACTATTAATAAGTTATGCAGTTAAGGAAGTCAGCCCCAAAAAATCTCATGATGCTTTAGATGTTAAATGGAAAGACATAAAAAAGGTGTCATAGGCCTTTCCATTAGAATCCTTTAGTGCATCAACACAATTTAAACAGCCA